>NC_056739.1:20147409-20177409 GCF_019279795.1 Protopterus annectens | reverse complement strand
AGAAGAATACTGGTAAGTTAATGGCCTGATTCAATGTAAAATCTGAAGCAACCTTAGTTAGGAAGGCAGGGTTTGTTCAAAGAGACACCCTGTCTTTGTGAAATATCAAATAAGGTGGCTCGCAAGAAAGAGTCTGGAGCTTGGAAATCCTTTGAGATGGGGTGACTGGCACCAGAAAAAGCATCTTCCAAGAAGGAAACCAACTCTGCTGTAGCTGCAGGTTCCAAAAGGGGTTTTATTAAGGCCTGGAGTAAGAAGGTGATAGCCCAAGGTGAGGCAGGTTCCCTTAAAGGAGAAGACTTTCAATAATTTCAGCAAAGCAATATGAGGTTGATATTCTCTCACATGAAAATTCGAGATGGCATCTATTTGAACCTTGATATTAGAAGAATTAGAACCTTCCTGAACCAGAGTAGCTAGGAAGTCATATCAAAAAGGATCCATGCCCTTGCAGGAATTCCAAATGGAAAATCTTCTAATTACTTCTGTAAACCTTTTAGTAGAAGGTTTCTGAGAGGATGTCAAGATTTGAAGGACATGGGGAAAAAGCCTGGACTTTCCAGCCATCATCGGCATTGGAGAAACCATGCTGTTAGTTTTAGGGCTTCTATGTCCAGGTGAAGCTTGCCGAAATGTGAGATATGAGGTCTGGAAGAGGTTCCAGCATCCAGGGAGGCTGTATCAAGTAAAGCCACAAACAGATGAGGCCAGAAGGGAACAATGAGGATAACCATCATCTTGCACCACATGGCTTTCTGAAGAAGCTTCTGTATGAAGGGAGTGGACAGATAAAAGTAGAGTAGACCTAGAGGCCAAGTATGGATCAGAGTTGTCTTCTGACCCCACCTCAGACATCAAGGCAAAGTAGCTGCTACATTTGGAGTTGGATGGAGTCGCAAATAGACTGCAGCATGCTTGGTTCCAGTGGCTGAAGATTTGGGCAGCCACCAACTGAATGAGAGACCATGCATGAGGCAAAAGAATGGACCTACTGAGCCTGTCTGTTAATACTTTGGTTTCCATGGGATGTCCACTGCGACCAGAAAGCCTTAGGAGAACATCACCTACCGCCAAACCAAGGTTACAGGTACAAGTATGCTCTCTCTTGTTGTTGATGTACCAGATCAACAACACGTTGTCTGTCTGAGTCAAAATCAACCCCTGGGGTAGGAGTCCTGAAATGCCTACAATGCTAGGTGGACAGCCCTCATCTCCAGGACACTGATGTGAAGACTGGCCTCTAAGGAAGTCTGCATGACTTGGACTGTCTTTTGCTCAAAATGTTCCCCCATCCTAGAAGGGAAGAGTCCATAGTCACTGTGGCCATCAGGGGCAGCAGAATAAATGAGCGACCTATAGAGACAGAAACAGACAGATTTAGAGACTAGAGGAAAGTCCAACCACCATTGAATCTGTTGTTTGCATACCTTTGTGAGTCTGATAGGGAAATGCACTGGTTGGAACAACACAGACCACTGAACTGTGATAGTCTACTGTAACACTCTCATGTAGAATTTGGCATGAGGGAAGAGAGTTAAAGATGTTCCCATGGACCCTAGGAGACAGAGAATGCATCAGGTTGGAGGTTTATGGTGAGAAAGAAATGCTGACATTTGTTGTCACAGAATAATGATTCTTGACTCCAGGAGTATCCTATGAATTTGGTCATCTGAAAAGGCATTAGTCTGGACTTTTCCATGTTAATCGTGATCACTTTTTGGGTGCATAACTGGATTAAGGTATCCCTGGCTTGAACTAGAAGACCCTTGATGGCAGCAGTTATGAGCCAACCATCTAAAAATGGGAACACCCGAAACCCTTGCAGTCTGAGATAAGCTGCAACCACTGCTGTGGATTTGGTGAACTCCTGGGGGCTTTAGTGAGACCAAAGGGCACTGCCCTGAAGTGAAAGTGTCTGGCTGCCAGCCAAAAGTGAAGGATCCTTCTAGACCACCTGGCTATTTTATGTGATAGTAGACGTCCACAAGGTCCACTGAGCACATCCACTTGTCCTGCCTTGGAAGAGGTAAAATGGACTGAACTGTGACCAGATGGAATTACATCTGTTTCACAAGCTAGTTCAGGTGGCTGAGATCCAAAATGATCCTGAGGTCCCCTTTCTTCCTTGGAATCAAAAAGAATCTTGAATAAACTCAAGATCCTTGCTGGTCTGGTGGGACCTCCTGGATAGCTAATTTGTCTAGCAGCTTTATGAGTTCTTAGGCTACTGCCTTTCTCTGTGGAGGTGGAACATCAAGAAGTCTTTTTGAGGAGGTTGTGGGTAGGGAAAGAAAGAAAATGATGTAGTCTCTGGTTATTCTGTGCACGCAAATATCTTGAGTGATGACCATCCAGGCTATAGGGTACAGAGACAAGCTCTCTCTGATTGCTTCCAGAGTGCAGTAGTCTGGCAACCCTTCAAGAGGACTGGAAAGGTTTGTCAGTGAAGGAGCCTTGAAACCTTTGCTCCTGTGGGCCAGCTCTACTGTGAAGGCAAGGTCCATTGTTATTATTCCACCCTCTGCCTCTGGGGGGGCTCTTTTACCAGAAGTGTTACAAGTAAAACATGTGATTCAGTGAGGCAAAGCCCATTACCACCATCTTGGTACATGAAGAAAGTCTTCTGAGGGTTGAGGAAGTGGATACCAACACCAGACAGGGTCTTGCCATTCTGTTCACTTTTAGAAGGCATTTCCTTAACCTTAGGTGCAAAGACAGTGGACCCATCATAAAGGCAATTAAGAAGGATGTCTTAAAGTTCTCTGCAAAATCACAGAGATGCATCCAGGCATGGAGGAGAATAGCAATATCACTGTTTGTTGCTCTAGATGTGCCATCAGCTGCACTGGATAACAAGCACATGAACATGTTAGAAATAGACTGTAGGTTAGCCAACTGTTTCCTCATGGTTTGAGTGGAGTCTGCAAGTAAGGATCCTGACAGGGACTTGGAGAGTTCTTTAGTCAAGTCCCTCTGAAAACGTATCAAGTGGGCTAAGCAATTCAGTGCCCATAATGCTAATGTCACTGATGTATAAACCAGCCTTCTAAACTTGTCCAGTGACTTGGACTCCCTGTTAGGCAGATGAACAGCAGAGTTTTTCTCAGATAGCCCTTTCATTGTTGCCACTGCTACCATAGTAGAATCTACACAGGACTCTTGCTTCAGAGTAGCTTGTCTTTTAGAGAAACCAAAATCTTGTACAGTGTATGGGCGATTGCCTCCACCATGTCTGTTTCCTTCCAAGCCCACCAAGGGACCAAATCAGTGAGTTTGTTGGCAGGAGGGACCAGCCAGGAAGTAGATGGGCCAACTCTACTAGTTCCTCCTGAGATGGTGCATTCAGTGGACCCACCACACACACTGTCTAAACAATTATAAAATGTCACCAAATGAGCCATCTTCTGGGGGGGATGTAGGGAAACCCTACCCTTCCTCAAAATCAATATCTTTGTTGAGTGAGAGAGAAATCCACATGCCTTCTTTTGTAAATATGCTTCTTGTGTACTTCTGCAGTGTGATGTTCCAGGGAAGACTCAGAAGCTCATGGGAGCCCCCATCTTGGAGTGTGTCAAGACATCTCTAAGATGGCTGTCATGTGGTAACAGGAAGAGGAGGATGAGGGACCAAAGATTTCAGCAGAGTTTGGGATGGTCCAGAACATGGAAGGAATACCTCTTCTGCAGATTTAGAGAGAACTCTTTCAAAAGCCTCAAAAGCTGAAGCTGAAATTCTCCCAAAGAGTGGCCTTGTGGGATCCAAAGAGTCCAGCAAAGGAATGTTCCATGACCTAATCCAGATCATCTCTGAGGCAGACACCAGAGGTGAGCTGTAGGGAGACAAAGAGGCTTGATGAAGGAAAGGATTCAAAAGCCTCAGAGATGATCCCAATCCCATGGCACCATCCCAACCTCTCAACTATAAGACCCTTCAAGATCTGACTCTGTCAGAGTCAAATCAATAAGAGATACTGTCAGAGATGAAGACTCCCACACTATTGGTTCTGATGCAGGCAGTCCCCGGGAAACACTCAGATTCAAGGGCACTGGGCCTGAAATTCAAATAAGTGCAAATAACAAAAAAAGAGGGATTGTAGGGGCAGCTCCTGGCCATCTGACAGCTGGAGGTGTCAGATGGACCCCCAATTGAATCTGGGTCCTCAAAAAAGTCTTCATCATCCTGTCTACATCTGTCCCAGACAGAATCCTACATGGACTTTAAGGAAGAAGCCGAAGATGGCTGCCTAGAGGATCTTTGATAAGACCTGTCCTGAAGAAAAGAGGAATGGGGCCATGGACTAACTGGCTCAGATGAAAGCCTTGCTTCCACAATAGCAGGAGGAGTAGGTGACCAGGTCCTAATGGGTTCTGACAAAGGAGTCATATTTAAAGATTCTGGAAGCTTAGGTGCTGGGCCCAAGGGTCCCAAAGGGTCAGGGGATGTCTTCTGGGTTTCATTCTCATGGGATTGATCCTTCTCTAAAAACTCCCCTTTAGAAGGCTCCTTTTCCTTATCTATAGCCTTTATCTTTTGTTTTGTATCCCCCAGTTTTCTCTCCCACTTTCTTGCTAGAGGAAAAGCTGGACTGGGAGGCAGTTAGTTCCACCATCGTGGCTGGGAGAAGATCCTCAAATAACAGTTCTGACTAACAGTCCGAACAGCCTTGGTCCCTGAGGCTCAGTGCAAAGAGCAACCTTCATCCAGGTGGGAAGACCCAAGCAATAAACACACTCTGAATGTGGGTCTTGAGAAAGAATCTTGTGACCGCAAGAGGTACATGTCTTAAAACCCTCTTCTTTGTTGGACATGTCAGGTGAAAGGAGAAAAGCCACAGACCTGGAAAAGAAAATTTTCCACAAACACCAAAGCACAAAGACAAACATCTTTAAGACCTATAAGACCTACAGTATTACCAGAAGACTACCAACAAAGAACCTGACACTGTAAGCTATAATACAAGATAAAAAAAGAATGAATAACAGAAAAGTTATGCTTCTAAACTGAAGGGGGGGATAAAGCTATGCAGAAAAGGTAAAACCCACAGGAAAAAAATATTCATTTATCTGAAAAAATTGAAAAACAAACGTTAAGACAAGGACCACATATGAAGCTTTGGAGTGGCAAATGAGATCTGAGATACTGTGATGAAGGTGGTGAATTGTGGGTATGGGAGGAGCCTGAGCTTTGGATCCAAATGTCTAAAAACTGCCAACGTTAAATCCATACAGATCTGATAACACATCAGTTGAGGCAGAAGAAGAGGCAGCATAAGATCAGTACAGTTTTTTAAATATCTTTATTAAATTTTCACTTACGACATAGACACAAATACACTAATAGAAAGGAAATCAAACCATGTTAACATTTTTCATGTATTCTACATTACAAGTTTTCTTTCTTTATAACTGTCATTACTTATTACATAAATTTCCCTGTTCCCCACCTTCCATTAACCTCATTCTTCCTCCAGAACATTATTCTGCATGTATCATTCCCACAGATTCCATTTATTTCTCTGTAATTTCCTCTTTCCCTTTTTTTCACAGATCCCACTTCCAGTTCTTTCATCTCTTTAACAGTATTGAATACTTCAGTCACAGTTGGTTGACATTTTTGATTTCCATTTTTTAGTAGTTGCTTTTTTGACAGCCAATAGCATTAAATTTAATAATGCCTTACTACGTCTAGGCAATTCAAATTCTGTATCCCAGTTTGAAAAAATAATTAACTTAGTTACAGCCATTTGCTCCCCCAATATTTCTGACAGGGTACTCTGTAAGAAATTGTGCCTCTGTGAATACACTTTAAGTTTTACACTTGATTCTCCATCTCCCATTTGTTTTAGTTCTGTTTTGGTGCTTTATCTTAAAATAAGTCATGGACAATTTCCTACAGTCGCTGACTATGCTTGGTGTTCCTCTGCTGCTGGGCTTTAGATGGGAATTAAGTTTTAAGTTAGCAGTAAAAAGAATTACAGCAATGCACTCTGCTTTCAGCAAAACACTGACAGTTGCAAACAGTCTGCACTGTAGACTTGCTAACACTAAGTTATTAACATAGATTTGTAGATTCATGGGTACTTTTGATCTGTAATGATCCTTTGAAGCCTAGCCATGCATTCCCAAGAAGTTTATAGCCCTTTTAAGTATGAATGCACAGGTTGTATTTTCCATGCAAAAGCGTCCCTCAACATCAGCACATGGCAGGAGCATTATATTCATGTAAATATGCAACACAGACCTAAAACATGATACAGACCAGTGGATGTGATATAACAGATAAGTGGACATACCTTGCTATAAGGAAACTTACAGTGTCTCCTTACATAGAGGTAATAATCCCATATATGAGCATGTCTCAGAATACTATTGACTTGTTTGAAATACTGCCATCATGTTTAGCTCTACAATGCCATACAACACTAATGGGCCTCAGTAGCATATGATGTCTCAGAAACTCATTCTCTGCAAAATGTTTAGCTTGCCAGGTACTCCTAACAAACAGTGCCAATATTCACAGACACCTGCTTATCCAATTGTATGTGCCAAAGTCCATTAATCCTGCAGAGTAAGCAAGCTACATTGATGCAGATGGACAAAACCCCAATAATGGCCCAGACCTAGATTTGTTTATGGAGTCAGGCATCTATAGAACCTGGTGGGAGAAAAAGAATTATAATGCTGCCCCTGCTCAGCTCACTTTGAATGGAGGGATAATGACAATATGATGGGCTGAGGTAGGTCATCCTTGTGAACTACGTATGAATGGCAGCAGGATTAGGTGAATAGGGCTATTGTCACTTTCAGACAGGGAAGGGGACACAGAGAAAGAAAGGCCATGCCCAACAGCTCATAATAAACCTTCGAGTAATTCTGGCACATAAGGGCAGGGCCTCCTAGTATTGTCCCAATTCATTCTGTGTGAGCATCAGTGATAGCTCTCAGACTCACTCTTTTCTTTCACCTAGAATAGTTTATTTTGGTTAACACAGTTTGTTTTAGAGGTGGGGGATATGTTGGGTTATAAATCTACTGTACCAACACATCTTCTTCATCTGCAGATCTGCATTTAGAACCTTTAACCAGGTACACAAGAAGTCATTTGCTACACAGTGGAATAAGAGGTCAAAGAGGCTTGGATCTTTCATCTTTATTTTGTTCAGAAGACAATATTATTCACTGAAAAAGGACTTGTGTGTTTATGCTTTAGAAACAAGCACATTCTTAGGAAAACACTAATCTAGCAAGATCTATATCTTCATTAGTAAGTAATAAGCAAACAGTCTCTCTACAGACTATTACAATCTTAGACAGTAAACTGCATTCAAAGGTTTCCTGCAGCCACAGGGAGGGCATCAGGAGACAGACAGGCTAATATGATGCTGGCTGTCTGTTTAAGTTTACTACTAATGTTGCAAGAGTGCAGTGCTACCCTTAGAGATGGGAGAAATATTGGGTTATAAATCTACTGTACCAACACCTCTTACTCATCTGTTGATAAGCATTTAGAACCTTTGTGGGAGTATGAGAAGTCATTTATTATGCAATGGAATAGGAGGTCAAAAATGTTCGGGTCTAAAAGGCTGGACACATACCACCATAGAACAGGCCGTAAAAGTCCAAATACAGACAGAGAGGGCTGATAGTCTGTCCAGAGAACTGACAATCTTGGGGCTGTTTTTTTTAGTTTGGAGTCAATATGTAATATATTTTGGTAAATACATGCCAACCTGATATTGTATTCAATAATGGGTCTGATAAGAGAAGAGTATAGGGGAATTTAAGACTTCTTAAGATCTAGAGGAGATTCCTTTGAAAATTGTTTGAGCCAGATAGGATTTCCTAACTACGACTGAGACATTATGATCAAAGAATAAAGAATTCTCAACAGCAGTACTTAGATCCCTTACCTTAAGGGGTTGGGAGGGTAGCCTAATGGTTAAGGTGTTTGCCTTACAAAGACAAGGTACAGGGCTTGAGTCTCACAAGGGATAACGGTCTAGGCTTAAAATGGCTCACAAGGGCAGTTAGCCTAGTACTAACCTATGAACCAAAGTGTCAGATTGGAGGGGTTGGCTTCCTTTATGATATGATGTAAAAATGTTTTGTTAATCAAAATGAACTACTCTGCATTTTTCATATTCAAGTCATTGGGTCTTTGTACATAGCCTGCACTAATTCTATCAGTTTCTCAATGCTGGTACAGAAATGAATGCCGATACTGCTTTTGCATTAAGGATACAGGACTGTATAGCTTCTCTGGTTTGTGTGCTTTATAAATTGTAACAAGCCACTTACTACATCAAGTGGTTTGCTACAGTTTATAAAAGTAAAACAAAAAAAGTTTTTTTTTTAGTCGTGCAGTAGGACCTTTTTTTTTTGTGCCTCAACTTAAGAGTTGAGGGGGCCCCCTGACCAGGGAATGGCTCTGGCACTGGATGAGACAGCTATGGCTCTGGTCGAATTCAACATGTTTTGTACTAGGTGAAATGTAAATGTAGCAGTTCTATTCTGTGTGTAATGAAAATGATCAGTTATGATATGCAATTTGAAGGGGAAGCAGTGCATTCATTAAGCCTGCCATTACAATTGTTTGTGTTTCATTCCAGATTGAACATTTCAGCTTCTGTTCTCTATTGAGATTATTCCCATGAAACTAAACTTATTTCAGTTCACACATTATTTAATTCAGAATGGTAACAATTTTATTTATTTTTTACAGAACTAGATCCTGATTAAAACCTGTTTACGACGGTGTTTCATATGTGTTTCACAACATGACTTTATCATTTTAATAGTGATTATTTGATTCTGTGTATTGGTTTAATTTTTTTCTCAGACTTTAATGTTGCATTGTATACAATGGCACACAGTCTAAAATTACTTTTTTTTTGTTTAAGACCGGCCTCATCTAAAGGATAAAGAACATGTGGACAAGTTGCAAGAACCTCTTCTGGAAATTTTGCATAAGTACTCAAAAATGTATCACCCAGAAGATTCTCAACATTTTGCTCGTTTGCTAGGAAGACTTACCGAACTCAGAACACTTAACCATAATCATTCAGAGCTCCTGATGTCATGGAAGATGGAGTATCAAAAACAAACACCTTTGTTTTGTGACATTTGGGATTTGTAGTAATAAAGAATATAATCCCAGGAAATGCATTCATATACTTTTGCCTTCTAACACTTTGGAAAACAGAAATAAGGAACATCACAGCTTAAAGGCAATGATGGAGAAGAAAGTGAACACTGAGTAAGTCATTGTTCAGGCTGACTAGATAGTGAACATTCATTCCTGAAAACTATTCTCATTTGTGGAACTGTAAAACATCTAGAGACAAGAATATTTAAATGAACCAAACTGATTATCTGCAGGGAGTAAACTGTTCAGGATCCTAACCAAATAAAAGTACGTGGCTCTCCACATGCTCATTTAATTATCAAGTGTGTATGTTTTATTAGGACATCTAACTTTTCTCTCCAAGATGATTTACAAATACTGGCAACCCTTTTGTTGTTGCTGAACTGTAGTTAGAATTCCCATAAATTAATTTCACTGCTGGTTCCTTCCACGTTATTATTGTTATAGAATTATCACATAGCAAGTCATTAAGTTTGTTTTTGCACAGGAACTTTATGTATACTGCATGGGAAAAACATGTAGCCCATGTATACCTCTAAATGAATCAATGCTGGTCATAAAGCCATGACAGCAGAAAGTATTTGTCCACAGTGAGTAGTAAGACTGTGGCTTCTGCGACTTAAGCACTCACACAGGATTACTTTCCATGAATGACTGAAAGAATCTCATTATCTGCTACAATGCATCTTTAGCATTTGTGTACTATTGCTTAGAAATTGCATGAACATTTTTTAAGCTTCACAACTGCACTTGTGTTTTGTTGCAGCCTAAGTAATGATACAACTTCTGTTGGTGCTGCTCTCACTACACTTTTTGCCTCCCTGCATACCAACCATTAGCCCTCTCCTATTAGTCTTCAGCTTATTTGTACCTCATCCAGTGTGGTGAATGGGGTGAGCTGTCCCCTAGGCAGGTGTGAAGATGGCTCAAGCCCCACTGTTCTTGTCCTTCTGCTTTGTCAGATGGATGAATGCATCTTCATCCTTGTAGCTTGACAATCTGGCTTAACACTTCCAAACGAGGGTCATCTGACTGTTTCACAATGGACTACAAATGGAATCTGACTGGTTTCCAGGCCTCAGAACTATATGATCACTCTCCACCTGGTCATGCGTAAAGGATTCAGATTTAATGGTCATTTTGTATTAAGTCCTAACCCCACCCTGATTACCGACATAAGCAACGGCATCACTGTGAGGGACTGCAGTACCTTCCAGGGATGAACATGCACAACCACACATAACAGTGCAGGCCACTGTCACTAAACTACTGCCCATGCATACAATGTAACACTGAAGTCTAAGAAAAAAATTAAATCAGTGTACAGAATATAATAATCACTAAGCACATGGCTCTGATCAAAGTGCAACTTAACTGTGCTCCTGCTTGTGCTAGATGCCAGTACTGCAGTGATCAGACTGCCTCCTCTCTCCATGTTGGATGAATCAGCATTGCTGCTTACTCATACTCTCCTCTTACTGGATCTTTCAGCATTTGAGTCATTAGTGGAACCTGTGTCATTTAGGTCACAGGGCTTTAGAATTCTGTTCCACAGAAATTATGCTGTTGTTAGAGCCACTGTGATATGATTACTTTATCTGCAACAGCATTACAACTTTTTTTGTACCACAATAGGGTCTTTTCATGAACTGTATATCATTAAAGAAGTGATTTATTTGAAAATTGTAACCATGAAAAAATAATGTGTGAAAATTATTTTCCCAGTAAGACAATACAACATATTTTACAACGTTGTGTATAACCATTTTATAAAGCATAAACAGAGCACTCTAATCAAATTCAGTTAACAATACCACGTGGTTGGAAATGAAGTCAGAACAGTATGTGGTAGGAGCTGAGGCTTAAAGATCAGTCATAACTCAGGATGTACTACAGGATGAATTGTTATTTCTATTATATAGGGAATAGTGAAGTGATGTAAATGAGAGATGTGTGAGGGTAACAGAAGCAATTTAAACAACTATATGAAGGAAGTAGACAAGGGCAAAAGACATCAAGGATTGGTGCACATTCCAGCTGAATCAAAAACCTATAACAAATGAAGCGACCAGGAGAGTCAAGAGGTCCAGGGAGGTAAAAATATGCACATCTATTGAGCATAAGAAGCAGGATGAAATAAGAAGGGGTGTAATCAGAAAGGTAAGATAAAAGGAAGTATTATGGCCCAGTATTTTGAGATAAACAGTAGACTGGTGGTATGATAGTTTCAGAGTTGGTATATATAAATTTAGGGGTGTGGGGAGCTCGCCCACCACATTGGGAGATGCATGCGGGGGGCTTATCCTCTTTAAAACAATTTTAAAGGAGAACAGCAGTGCTCACTATTCACTCTTCTCCTATATTTTCAGTCTTTTTTTTTTTTGATTTGTGACTTGATAGTGAGAAGCTTGGGATTTCAATAGGGAGCCATTATGAAGACTATTCTCTAATGATTTCATCATAACACTGTGAATTAGATCACGCACAAAAAAAGTGTGGCAAGAGTGAACCTGACATAAGATGTAGTTGCAAGGCTCCAGGAACTCAACATTTTCTTACCTGTATACAGTGTAACTAATGTGACCAAAACAATACCTCAAAAAGAAATGGTTAACAAGCTTTCTCTGACAGTGCAGCACCTAAAACGAAGTAATTGTAAGGCAAATAGCAAAAAAAACTACCAGTACTGTCTACTCCAATGGCTTTCCAAGATATGAAGAGATCAGCTGCTGCTCATATAAAAAGGCCGAATGAACTGATACTGCCTAGGAAAAGCAGATAAGCAACTGAATCTATGGCTTTCATCAAACTTTTGAAAACAGTATGAGATGGCTGACTAGTTTAGTAAGCTGGCCAAAATTACACCTTAGCTACGTATGTATGACAGTAAGGGAGATTTTCCCCAGCCTCCAACTGAAGTGACCTTGGTTATATTAAGTAGTAAGGTGTAGTGGTCATAGATCTCTGTATGACTGGAGAGAGAGATGACCACCACATATAGAGACGTTGCCCAGTTTACTGTTAGCTATGCATGTGTTTTTTCACATCATGTTTATTAGTAGCATGAATAAAAGTTGTCATACAAATATTAAATCTACAAACAACCCAGTCTGATGCATGACAAATTAAAACTCTCAAATACTCTATAAAGAATATTCTGTTCACTCACATTGAAAACACAGATAGCCAGTTGTTTGACGTCATCATATACACAACTGGACTGTAAGTAGGAATACATACTTATACCAGGCAGCAGTATCAATGTAAGGTGCATTCCTTTGTAACTCAACACTTCCACATTACCCCAGATAACAGAGATTCAATACCTCACTTGTTGTCCACAGATAACTATTAACAACCCAGATATTCGTAACCTACTAAAATCTTACTGATCTTGGTATACTGATTATCTCTAACAAGCTTGATATCAAACCTCCCATAAAATTTAGCTGTAGGAAAAATCTTAATCTATTCTCAACAATCAAGGAAAAGCAATCCAAGCATGCACCCTCTGTGGCTTACTTTTAAACACTTTCACCAAAATGTCACTCTACAGCACCTTCCTCAGGTAGCTTTTAAATATATTTACCAAAATTCCAATCTATTAATTTCTAGCCTAGGCTATGAAATAAAACATAGTTCTCTTACACACACAAGCTCTTGAGACAGTCACTGTCTAATGGAGCCTGGAAGAGTCTGTCTTACCTCCTGACAAACAAGTTTAGGTTTTGAGGTAAAATTCTTTAGTGACAACTACCAAATACACTACTCCCAGCTTCTGATAAAAATATATTTTGGTGAAAAAAATTACACTTTTTCTCACAAAAAAAAAAAAGCTAAATTAGCGCAGAATCCTCAGAGACCAAGGCCCATTTGTCTACTGAAAATGGTGTCTGACAAGTGGTTAACAGAGCTTCGGAGATGGGTGAAACACCATGGCAGAATAAATAGATTTTGAAGTAATATTTTTTAATTGCAGCTCATGCTGTCTAAATCATTAGTCAAAGGCCATAGCCATAATGTTTGACACAAAAGTGAAACTTTTTCTCTCAAAAACTATTTGCAAGAGATTTCCCTCAGAGATCCATAAGCAAAAAAAGTAAGATTCTAATGTAACATTTTTAGTGACAACCTCATAAATCTCTGACAGCAAGGAAACAGTTTTTTCCTCAAAAATAGTAAAGTGGAAGGTAATCCCTAATGAGGTACTTATTTGCCTAGCCTTGGTGAAGTCAATGACCTGAAGCCTGCAGAGGAGTGTACTTTTCGGTGTCAAGAAAAATCTGAAGTTTTGAGACCCCAGCCCTTGATTTATTTAGTTAGTTAGTTAGTCAGTCTGTTTACTGGGGTAGTACACTGATCACAACTGAACATTTGCAAGCACACCCCATGTGAGGAAATTCACAAAAAAATAAAACGGAACAAATTTACGAACACAAAATAATCACAGAAGGTAGATAATCTCATTGGCAACTGAAACAATATGTAAATATTAACAGATTTTTCTTGCTGTCTTCAAACTGTGTAATTGTTAGGGTGTGTTGAAGGTGCCCTAAAGCTTTGGATGCTAGCTGGATGGTCCAGCCCTTGGCAGGACATCCCACATAGCTATGGCTACTGCAATAGTGATCAAGTGATTAATATCAGACAGTATTCATGAGGAAAATATGGAAGTTAGAAAGGATGAAAGAGATAAAGATCTGTAAGATTTTGAATGATTTTGAATAACAATATTTTATTTTATCCAAAGAATGTAAAGACCCTTCAGATTCAGATTCATATAGACCAATTTCAATTGTAAGCCACAATTATAAAATGTTTAAATCTATATTAGTTAAGAGAATGCCAAAGGTGTCACTACATTGATAGATATGGATCCACATGGTTTTGCCAAGGGGAAGTAAAAAACAATTTTTCCAATAAACATCTTTATTAAATTCATCACATATAACATAGACAATCTTACATTTATATAAATGAAAAACAAACAACATTGACACCACTTTAGTTGCAAGCATTATACATCACAGACAACACTGAACCAACTGTAGTTGCAAACACTATACATCACTTATAATCTATCCAGTCATTGTCAGTTAAGCATTATATGACTCATTCAAATCCTGCCTCTTACACCTTGTTCCTTGTCTGCATATATTGTTCCTACAATTCTCATTTTTTCTCCTATGTAGTTTGCTCCATCACTTTCCTAAAGATCCCAGTTCCAGTTGTTTTATCTCTGTTACTACTATATTCACTACTTCTAGTAAAGTTGGTCTAGACTTTGATTTCAGTTTCCTAGTAATTTTTTTCTTGGCGGCCACCATAATTAGACTCAGCAAGGCTTTACTATGTCTAGGCAATTTTGATTCTGTATCATAGGTCAAAAAAATCATCTCCCCAGTCAATCCAATCTGCTCACCCAGCATCTCCAACAGAGCAGTCCGCAGGCAATCCCTAAAGTCCACCAGCTCACTACACTCCCAAAAAATATGCTCCCAGCTACCTCGTTCTTGCCTGTTACACCTCCAACATTTGCTATCCACCTATGGAAAAATTCTTTGGAGTCTACTTGGGGTATAAAAATACCTATATAAACACTTCCAGGCAAAGATTCTAAATCTTCTATACTTTGTTGCATAATTGAGAAATATACATATATCCCCCCATTGTCTCTTTGTGAACTTCTTATCCAGTCTCTCTTCTCAATCCTTTCTAAGCTCCTCTGATAGATTCTTATAATTATCATGCAATATCTTATATGCTCTACTAATTATTCCTTTTTTAACAGCAGCTTATGTTCAAGATTCTATTAAAAACTCTACCAGTACTGATCTTTTCATTTAGGACCCCCCCTATTTCTTTCTCTTTACCTATACTCTGATAGCAATCCTTGATAGGGAAGGCAATCTCTAACCTGCAGTCCAAATACATTCTTGGCCTTTTCCCATTCTATTACCTTTCCCTTTCTAGTTATTTGCTCCCAATATCTTGGTTCCTTTGCCAGTCTTCTCCAATAAATTTCAGCTGCCTCTTGCCGATTATCTGTATCCCTAACCACAGTCATTCCTATTGGCAGAATCTCTTTTCTCCATTATCATGCTGGTTTAGTTCTTAGAGTACTCCCTGCTATTTTATGAATATAGTACTCTGTATGATTTTTGTTGTTCTCCTTAAGAGTTTACATCCAAAGTCCCAATCTCTCCTTATTTCTTGAGCTTCCCCCCTGTATCATTATCATTCCATTCCTCTTTGAATTATAGTTTTCTGCTTGTGCTATGTATAAGAGCCTTAACTGTGCTGCTCTAAAATACCCTCTCACATTGGGTAATCCTAGTCCGCTTGTTCCATTGGAAGAATCAGCTTATCCAATTTGACCCTTGCTGTCTTCAATTCCCAGATAAAAATTCTTCAACTCTTTTTTAATTGCTATCCACAACTTCTCTTCTGGTTGATAAAAATATGCCTGACCTGTGTACAAGACTAAAGGGACTAAACATTTTAATTGCTTGTATCTTAGTATCCATATGCATATAACAAAGTTTCCACTTTCTCAATTTTTGTATTATCTTCTGTTTAGTCACTTCCTACAGATCTTTAGCTGCCACAACAAAGTCATTTCTAATCCATACTCCTAAATACTTCATTTTATCATGTCCTGTAAATATGGATATTGTTGGACAAATTCATGTGTCGGTACATGATTTCCACTATTGCCTTTGTTTTAGCTTCATTAATTTTGTATCCCAAAAAGATTTGAAACTGTTTTAAAATGTTCCACAACATTGTAATGTCCCTTTCTGGCTTTGTCATGTATAAAATAATATCATCTGCAAATAGAGCCAGTTTTTCCTGACTACCATACCAATTATATTCTTGAATTTCTGAGTCCGTTATTTTCTTTGCCAATGGTTCTAAATATAATGCAAACATCAAAGGGGAAAACGGACAACCCTGCCTGGTTCCTCTACACAAGTAGAAGTTATCAGAGAGGATGCCACCCACTTTAATTTTCACCTCTGATCCCTCATATATACTTCTAATCAAGCTTATAATTTTATCAGGGAAAGCAAGTGCTTTCATTACCCTGTTCATGAAGTCCCAGTCTGCTCTGTCAAAAGCTTTCTCTGCATCAAGACCCACCAATAACAGCAACATTTTCTTACATTCTGCTTCCCTCTGGATCATCAATGTTCTGTTAATATTGTCAAATGTGCCTCCCCTCCACAAAACCACACTGATCCATATCTATCAATTTTGGTATCACTTTTGCCATTCTTTTAGCCTGTAAAGACATAAACACTTTATAATCATGGTTTAGTATTGAAATGGGACTGTATGAAACTTGATCCGCTTGATCTTTACCCTCTTTAGGTATTACTGTTACCACCGCCTTTTTCCAAGATACTGGTACTTCTCCTCCTCTTAAAATATTGTTAAACAAAGCATTCCAGATGTTTATCAGTTTTTTCCCTCCTAGCTTCTAAACTTCCACAGGAATACTATCTGTTCCTGGGGACTTTCCTGTAGATTTGTTATACATAGCCATTTTTATCTCATCTCTTCCGATCCTAACTGTTAGTAATTGAGCCTCATCTACCTCTAACCTTACCATATTTAATTCTTCCATAAACATTTTCATTTGTACCTTTAATTGATTTCCATATTTCTCTGCTTTATACAAACTTTCATAAAGTTTTTGAAATACTTCTAATACTTCTACAGGGTCTCTTGTTATCTTCCTTGTTATGGGCTCCCCAAGCTTAGTGACAGCCCTTTCCACTTTGTGTTGCCTGAGTCGTTGTGCTAAAAGTTTTTGTGCTCTAGATTAATTATCAAAAAAAAAAAACAGTTGCTTAATAGCAATCTTTCTAAACTTGTGCATGTTATCGAGGTAATACCTTATTTTCTGTTTAACATACTACAGCAACTCCTTTTCTTGTTCTGAGAGATTCCCCCTAGTTTGCTATACTTTACATTTGTCATTCCCTCTAAATAATTTTTGTTACTACTTAGCCATATCTCCCTCTACTTTATTTCCACCCTAGTTTTAAACTCCACTTTAATTTTATTCCACTCCCTAGCTATATTTTCAGAAGAAATTTCTATCTTTTCTAATAGTTTCTGAATTAATTCCAAAACCCATTCCTTAAATTCATCTGTTTTCAGATGATAGGTGGGAAAACGCAAGTGTCTCATTTTTATTTCATTAGATTTTTTTTTTTAGATTAGTACTAGGCTAACTACCCTTGTGGGCCATTTTAAGCCTAGACAATTACCCCATGTGAGAATCAAACCCTGCACTATGTGTCTCCATGGTAAGCATCTTAACCATTATGCCAGCTTCCCACTTGCATTTTTATTTTAGTTATTATTGGCGCATGATCTGAAATAGTTATTGGGTGTGTTTCAAGACCTTCAATTAAATATACATGTTCCTGTGAGATATAAATTCTATCTAGCCTAGCCCAGTTTTTGTATCTTGGAGAATAATATGTAAATTCACTCCAAACTCCTATTACTGAATTCACATCTTCCATGCCAAACATTTTCATATTTTTTTTTTCAAAAATCTACCCTCCTTTGTTGTATTTTCCCTTCTAGCCCCACCCCCAGACATACCTTCACTGTTGCAAACCAAATTCCAGTCTCCATCTATAAGTAATATTCCTTGCTGAAAGCTGATTATTTCTCCCAGAATCTTCTTAAGCTCCATTATAGCAGTTTTAGGTGGAATGTAAATGCATGCCAGTGTAATCCTCCTCCCTTGCCAGTAGCCCCTTAGTACTATATATCTTCTATTGTTATCTTTTTCCTCTTCTATCACTATTGGAGCTGCTCTTGAAATTAATATAAATACTCCTCTTTTCCTTTGCCCCAGATATTCCACTGAATAACCATCCTGAAAACGTTTCATTTTCAAATTCACATGTTCAGCTCTTTCCAGGTGAGTCTCCTGTAGCATAACTGTTTGCACTCTAAATTTTCTAATATAGCTCACTACTCTTTCTTTTTTGTATTTATCTGTAAGACAATTCAGATTGAAAGACATTACAGAAAGCATCATTTTCTTATATAGTTATTATTACCACCTTTTATGTATAACTTTGTTTTGTTAAATGTATTTATTTATTTATTCATTTATTTATTTATTTAACATTTGTTAACCAGGAAAGTCTGACTTAGAATGAAGCCAATTTTCAGCGGAGGCTCGGGGAGAAATGATCCAGATGCATGTCTTTGAACATAGGAGGAAACTGCAGCACCCAGAGGAAACCCACATGAATGCAGTGAGGACATACAGACTCCACACAGAAGGCACCCCAGCCAAGAATTGAACCGGAGAACCTCTTGCTGTGAGGCAGCAACACTACCGCTTCACCACTGCACCATCCAATGTTAATTGTCTAGTTCCAACTTTTGTGTTACATGCATATACTGTTTGGCAGGTTGGTATTTTACACAGCTGTTTCTTGTCATATCAGTTTGAGCCTATGCCACATTTATATAACTTTTTTGAAATCCCTCAAGCAGAGCAAACAATCTATTAACTTAATAATAACACACAAAACTATGTACATTTTCAAATATTGAAGATTTTTCTTCATAATAATAAGAAAAATGATCTAAGTTAATAGCCACACAGAAAGGCTAGAGTTAACAAAAAAGAAAGGTTAGTCATGCTCAGATGCATGATACAGCCTGTGCTATTAAAGTGCTATTTGATTTTGTCTGTCTTTGTAGCTCTCCCAGCTGAGAAAACACTTGAATGCTTTCAGTAAACACTTTCTCCAAGCCATTTCTCTTTATCAAATTGTCTTCTAGTGACATGCAAACCAGACATAAAACTGCTGAGGGTACATTGTTTACCAGAAAAAAGCCATATAATGCTAAATATTCTTTTTCATTTACATGCTTTGTAATAAACGTGTTACTTGATAATGTTGAGGGTCTTAACCCAGTCATTTCCCTATGCAAGCATGGGAAAAAGCACACTGATTTTTCTTTTATCATACTCTCTTAACCAGACCTTTCCTCTCTCACCCACTTCTCCTCTCTCCCTCCTTTTTTACACTGCAGTGTCTACGTTTGTTAATACTGAACAAAGAAAAAGAGAGAATGGAGAAAAAGAAAAAAAACCTCTTTATATTAGTATCCCTATTGCATTTCAAAAAAAAAACTGAGAAAACTTTACTTGAAGTCTAATTGTTTTTGCCTTATCTTTAAAGCCCTCCTGTTGGGAAAACCCCTGATTGCTTTCAGAGAACATTGTGTCCTAGCCAATTTCTCTTTTCTTTTTATTTCTTTTCCCTCAGCCAATCCCCTTCCACCAGATTATCTCCAGTTTCTCTTTATCAGATTGTCTCCGTGGAGACATGAGAACCAGACAGCCAGTTTCTCTTTAACAGATTCTTTCCATGGAAACCTGAAGATCAACTGCAGAATTGCTACGGAGGATACTTGCACTTGCTAGAAAAAAAGCATCAAATATTCAATGTTCTTTTTTAATTTACTTATTCTCTGTTAAAACTAATCAATATAGGGTCCTTAATACAGTCATTTCCCCATGCAAGAATGAAAAAAGCACATTAATTTTAATTTTGTCATGCCTTTTTACCTAGGCTTTTTTCATTGCATTGCCTATAGTTCTCAAAACTGTACAAGAAGAAAGAGAGAAGAGGGGAGAAAAAAAAAACAACATCACATGTTTACAATCCCCATTACACTTACAAATAGAGTGCAAAGAAAACCATACACCACAAATACAGTACTATTAAGAAAAGAAAATGTTTTATCTACAGTTAGATTTCTCCCCTCTTTTCCTCTCCCCAAAGCATTTTTCCGAACATTAATGACATAAAGTAGGGCATATACTTTACAGTTCCCCACAAATCCAAGAAATTTTGAAAAAGTCCAATATTACCAGATTTCTTCTGTCATATTTCACATTCATAATTATTGTAGTGTGATCCCACATTGAGTAACTGGCTTTATTACTGTTCTTCATCACCCAAATCTTGTCTCTGCTTCATTTTGAAAGTACTCTGGATTCTTCTAGTCAACTCTGGTGGTCCCTTCCTTCTCTCTAACATTTTCTGTTGAATACTGGAAAAGGTTTCACAGGTACAGTCTCTCTGTGGTCCTCCTTACCAGAAGAACAAGAAGCAGAATCTCCCTTTGTGTCGCAGCTCACTTTTTGTTGGACAAGTTTTGTATTTCCTCCTTAGCATGCACTTCATCAAAAAATGATTTTCTCCCTCCAGGGAAGAATACCTTAAAGACATCTAGATACAGCAGTTTGAATCTCACACCTGCATCGCAACATTCCCCAAATAGTGGAATGAATTTACTCCTCTTCTGCCTGGTATACAATGAGTAATCATTCTTGTCAGAAAAATATGTATTAATGTGTGTATGCTTAATGCTAATTAGAAACTAAATAAGTTAACACATTTTTTATTCTATTTTATATGCACTGTTTTATATATCGTTGAGTTTCATATGAGACTGAAAAAATGCTTTTTGAAACTGCAGTGTGCTTTCTGAAACTTGCAAGATGCACTCTGACCTAGTAATTGCTAACACAGCAATATTCATGTTTATGCCTTTTGGAAATGTACTTGAGAAGCAGGTGGTTATCTGCTAGGTCAGGAGAGAATGAATGAACAATGCTATATCCTGTAAATGTAATGATTTTAAACAATCAGCTCTGTTCGAAGTATGAGAACATGTGCAGCTGCAGAAGTTTAGAGATAATATAGACAAAGGATTGTTAGAGAAACGAACTACCTGCTTTGTGCTCAAATTAGTCATAGTACCTTGAATGATAACATTGCATATATCTAACCGGTGGTAGCCAAGGCCACGTTGTTTTCCTTAGAAAGTTTCTCATAAAAAATTGATAAATCAGCAGAATATTATGAAAGCAATTATTACTAAATGATGATGACAAAACTTGTGATTCACTACGTCAGCTTGGTAGGCAATGTCTTATTAGAAAGTGTATAAAAATGTAAGCATTTCCTGTTTCTAGTTAGACAAACTCTGTATTAGCACGTTTTTGTCTCCTTGCTGCAAGATTAAAGTGCCTTAACCTGAACCTACCGTGTTTTGATAATTTTTAAAGTATATTTTTCCTTTGACAGTTTGGTCTTTCGGACCGGAAAGTACCTCTCACTCTAGGCCCAGGTCAGAATTGGGCCCGGTGGCATGTACCCGTACGTAGAAGTGGCCTCATAGGCTCTTCTGTTTTTAAAGACCTCCGACTGAATTGTCGTTCGAAAGAGGCCAGCCACTGTTTCTGATCTGGGATTGGAGGATGAGTCAACGTTCCAGTGGATCAACTCACGGAGGGTCAGGTAAGGAGGAATTTACCTTTCTTCTGTTTTAGATCAGGGACTTGTTACAGTACTGTTTTGTCAGGGAGATTTGCATATGCAGATCTGGGACAAAAAGATTGCTGTCTTGTCATAGATCAGGGAAACAGAATAGGTAGACAGTTATTCTAGATAAACTGTGAAAAGGTGTAAAATCTTGGTACCACGTGATAAGAAGGGTTACGTAACAATTTTTAACTTAGCTAAGGCAATATGGGAAATAGTGCACAAAAAGTAACCGAGACCCGCCCCTAACCAAAGATGCGAAATATATGCAATTACAGCGTGCCGATAATATTAAGTATTGTACAAAATGGGTTGATAAATACAAATTCGATGGTAATTTAGATAAATCTTCACTTATTAAACTTGTTAGACAACTTAAAACAGATGCGAAAGGTCAGCTAAAAAAGCAATGACAATTAGGAGTCCCTCAGGCACACAGGTGGCTTGAGGAAGCAAATCGCAGGGAACAAAAGATTAAAAATTCAAAAGCAATGTTCTTAGATAAAGAAGATAATAACTTGGTAATAGCAACATCCCCTCCTCCGCCCCCTCCGCATCCTTTACCGGAATATGAAGCAAGTGGACAAGCTGATCCACCTCCGCTATACCCAGCTGTTCCTGCAAAATCAAAACCGTTTGTCAGGGATCCTATCGAGACCAGGTCTCAAACACGCAATTTGAGAGGGGATATTGAATTATATGAAATAAATAGAAATTCACAAGCTATGAGTAAGGAAGAGATATGTCCACTCATAGAAGTACCAAATCCACAGGCAGGACAGGCAGGACAGGATCCGACTCTTCTAGTACATAAACCGTGGACACCGGAAGACATCCAGAAAGCCACAGAGAGAATTCCCCATCCAAAAGTTAATTTTAGAAAATTCTTAGAAGATTTACAGGGCATGAGGTTAAGTTACCATTTGAATGGAGAAGAAGTAGAAAAAGTAGTTAGACAAATTGTAGGTCCAGATTGGCACATAATCAGTGGCAACTGGAACCCCCGTGATGCAGAGCTTAGACCACTCCCACATAGTAATGCAGAACTGGACAACAGAGTGAAAGGTCTGACAGACCGAATCTCTGTGAAATGGAAGCCTAGGGCTGATTGGACTTGCATTAATCAATGCATACAACAAAAAGGTGAAACTGTTGATAGATATTATGCCAGATTATTAGAATGTTTTAATAACCATTGTGGAATGCAGGTACCTGAAGATCAAACACATGATTCCCCATATGAGCAACAGCTAAAGAATGCATTTTTAAAAGGCAGTATTGCGCCCATTAGCAGCTTTATTACAAAGCACATGGTAGATCATCGAACAAGTAGATTACAGTCATTACTAGAATATGCAGGACATGCCAAAAGGCATTTTAATAGCAAAAAGAAAAAGAAAACTCAAGTATTTGCAGTAGAAGATGGGTCAGAAGTCTTTGTAGTACAAACTGGGAAGAAGGGTAAGAAAAATACCCAGGGAAACAAACAATCAGATAAACGATCAGAAGACTTTGAAGAGAGAAAATAAAGGGGTGAATGTTTCAAATGTGGGAAAAAGGGACATTTGGCAAGTTATTGCAGGCTAAATAAGAAGGTAACCACGGAAGATAAGGAGGGTGAGGAATGACTATATGATAGTCAAGAATCACTGGATAGGAATGAACAGGAAAAGACAAATGCAAATGTGGTAGCAAGAGTAGAGGATGTGACAGAAGAAATAGAGGATGTACATGAATTCATAGATAATGAAGAAAATGAAATTTTGGACTTAGCATTATTGAGCTTAGAGCTCTACTTAGCGGACACAAAACCGGAAGTTACACTTCTGGTAGAAGGGAGGGAAGTCAAATTTCTGTGTGACTCAGGGGCTTCACGGACCCTGATACATCCTTCCAAACTACCAGAAAATTCAGAATCACTACACTATATATTAGTGAAAGCAGCTAATGGACAGCTGCATCGGGAGCCACTCTCCCACAACATAGCGATAACTGACCCTATTTCAGGGATGACCCAGGAAAGCAAAATTGTTGTTTCTGCAAAATGCCCAGTAAATCTCTTGGGCAGAGATTTAATGCAGATATTTGGCATAGCCGTAGTTCCAACTATGCAGGGTATGGAAGCACAGCGACAAATGGATACTTTTGTAGTGCGACCAGAGGGTGAAACATTTTATTGGTACAGCCAGGACTTAGTTACGACTGGTCCAGGGGCAGTGACCGAAGAACTGATGAATGTAGCCATCAGTAAATCCCCCTCCCTTGACACTGATAAACAGCATTTGTTGCATTGCACTCTATATTACTGTAACAGACCAGGACCTGATAAAGAATATGAGCAAGAACTGTTTAGAAACCATGATAATAGGTTAGTATTATGAAATTTGTACTGGGACACAGAAGGAAACAGTGTAGTAAGCTGTTCATTGCACCAGGAATTCCTAGCACTTTACAAATCTAATCGATTACCACATGTAAGTTTAACTAAAGATAGAAATTTGAAGTGGGCAGACCTAGGAGAAAAAGTCACAAGGTGGGAAAAACAGACAGAGTTAGAACTCTCTGAACAAGGAGTACAAAGGCAGAAATTGAATTGGATAACACAGACACACCACAGGCAAGTGAGGATAGCTGAGTAGCACTCTTACTAGAGGAAGAGGAAAAAGCCTTACGAGACATACCAGAGACTCTCTGGTCAACAGGGAAATCAGATGTAGGACTTATTCGTACAGCAGGACCACTTACTATTATGCCAAAATCAGCATTTAGACCTCAAAAAAGACAGTATCCCTTAAGAAAGGATGCAGAAATAGGAATCAAACCTATAATAGCAGCCTTACTTAAGGAAGAAGTCTTAATAGAATCTCCTGATTCACCGTGTAATACACCCTTATTTCCTGTTAGGAAAGCAAACGGGGAATGGCGTATGGTCCAAGATTTACAAGCTGTAAATGACACAGTTATACCCAGGGCACCAACAGTGCCAGATCCACACACCTTATTGAATGATTTGAAACCTCAACAGCAGTATTTTTCTGTGGTAGATATTAGCAATGCATTTTTCTCAATACCGATACACCCAGACAGCCAACATTGGTTTGCATTTACATTTCAGGGGAAACTGTATACATATACGAGACTAACACAGGGATATTGTGAAAGTCCAACAATATTCGCACAAGAAATGGCAAGTAACCTGACGGGATTTATCCCACTGAAAGGTAGTCAGCTTTTACTTTATGTAGACGACATTCTGCTGGCGGCCCCCACCCAGCAAGAATGCAGAGAGGATACCATAGCATTATTACAATTTTTATCTACTCAAGGACACAAGGTAAACAAGAACAAACTGCAACTTTGGAAAAAACAGGTTAAATACCTGGGATATGTAATATCCAAAGAAGGCAGAATATTAGATGAAGACAGAAAAACAGCAATATTATAAGCACCTAGACCAACTACCAAGAAGGAAATTATGTCCTTCCTGGGTACTATTAACTTTTGTCGGAGTTGGATACCAAACTATGCTTTGGAGTCTGCTCCGCTGACTAATTTGATATTCAAAAAGCCGATGGCAGCACAGGATTTATTACAGTGGACATCAGAAGCAGAATCAGCTTTCTGCAAAGTGAAACAACTGATAGCTTCTTCCTTAGTTTTAGGATTACCAAACTATCATAAGCGATTTTTCCAAACTGTAGACTGTAAGCAAGGTTATATGACATCAGTTTTAAACAACAGCATGGGGACAAACAGTGCCCCATAGCTTACTATTCATCACAGTTAGACCCAGTGGCGTGATCCTTGCCCCACTGTGTACAAGCAGTAGTCGCAGCTGCGATGGCAGTGCAGGCTTCAGCCTCAGTAGTATTGTTCCACCCTCTCACATTGAGAGTGCCTCATGCAGTCGCGATTATTTTACTGTAAGAAAAAGTAGCATATCTTTCTCCTGCTAGACATCTTTCCTGTATGACTATACTGTTGAGCCAACCTCATATGACAATTGAACGATGCACAACTTTGAATCCATCAACCTTGCTCCCAACCCCTGCAGATGGCAAACCACACTGCTGCCTGCAGGAGATTGAGCAAAAGACACTACCTAGAAAAGATCTTACAGATGTTCCCTTGGATGATGCCGAGGTGACATACTATGTGGACGGATCGTGCAGGAGGGGTCCTACAGGACAGAACCTAGTGGGGAATGCAGTAGTTTCTGATACCGAGATTTTAGAAGCAAAGTCTTTACCATGCAACTTATCTGCACAAGCAGCAGAATTGATTGCCTTGACGAGGGCATGTACCTTAGCAAAAGGTAAGAAAGTAAACATTTTTACTGACAGTATGCTTTTTCTACTGTACATGTTTTTGCGCAGCATTGGAAAAATAGAGGAATGATAACATCTACTGGTAAACCAATTAACCATGCACAATTTATTTTAGATTTGTTAGACTCTATTCAGTTACCACAAAAAGTAGCTATTTGTAAATGTGTAGCTCATACCAAGCAACAGGATAGAATTTCAGAAGGTAATGCGAGGGCTGATACAGCTGCAAAACAAGCAGCTTCAGCTTCAGAAGTTTTTCTTTTGAGTGAGGAATTACAACCATCTGAGATTTTAGACTTAGAAATGTTAAAAACAATGCAGACACTTACTACAAATGTAGAAAAACAAAAGTGGATAAAATGAGGAGCAATCCTCGAGAAGGTACTGTACATCTCCAAAGAAAAGAAACCAATCTTACCATCTAACTTGTTTAGATATGCAGCTTTGTTGAGCCATGGGCAGAGCCATGTCTCAACAGGGGGGATGGTACAGTTAGTGAATCGAGTGTTTATGACGTATGGATTTACTAATTACACAAAAAAATTTTGTGCAGCATGCCATGTTTGTAACAAGCATCATGCACAAGGGGCATTGAAACCTAAGCAAGGGAGTTTCCCTATACCACCATATCTGTTTCATACTATTTGTATGGATTTTATAGAACTGAACAAATGCGAAAATAAGAAGTACTGCCTTGTCATTATAGATATGTTTTCCAAATGGGTGGAAGCTTTTCCAACTAAAAATCCAGATGCAGCTACTGTTGCAAAAGTCCTTGTTAAAGAAATTATTCCTAGATTTGGCATACCGGAAAAGATTTATAGTGACAATGGCACACACTTTGTAAATCAAACTATACAACAACTTAGTCGCTATTTCGGGATATCGCTGAAGAACCATTGTGCATACCACCCCCAATCTGCAGGATTAGTAGAGAGGCATAATGGGGTATTGAAGAATAAACTTAGAAAATTGATTAGTGAGACACAAAAGAACTGGGTGCGCTGTTTATCTCTGGCACTGTTGAGCATGAGAACTGTTCTAAATGCAAAAGGGTTAACTCCTTTTGAAGTTCTGTTTGGGAGGGCATATTATACACCTCAATGGAAACCTCTCATGTCTGCAGAGCAGGAGGCTGAAAGTTCACTTGCAGGGTATATGAGGCGATTTTTGAATAACAAACTTTTGCAGTTAAATTCTGTTTCAGATAAAGAGCAAATGAAACCATCGGAAGCAGCAGTAGCCCCAGGCACCTGGGTCTGGGTGAAGATAGTGAAGAGAAAAAACTGGAGTTCTCCGAAGTAGGAAGGGCCGTACCAGGTACTACTGTCGACACCCACTGCAGTCAAGATTGCGGAGCGAGCATCCTGGATTCATTTGACACACTGTAAACTGGTTAAGAACTTTGAACTGGACAAAAACCTTTTTACTGTTGTACAACGAGAATAAAATGACCAGGTATAGAGCAAACAGAGACACTGAACTACCTCAGAAAACTTGCATGATTATTCTGGTAGCTATACTGATAACATTGTTCTTTTTGTTGTGGCCTTTCCTTTTTCCTGCTACAAAAGTTGAACTGATTAAACATGATGAGCCGAACATAGACTGGCTCCCAAACTTTAACACTTAGCAGGCAATTACAGGTGTATATGCTGAGACTTTTAATGTTTCTAACTGCTGGATCTGCACAGCCATACCAACAGCATACGGGGGTTATTAATGACTGCAGTCCCCCTAGGGGTCAATGAGACCTGGGAAAATCTGGTTTATGATACAGTATCTATTAAAGCATATGATAAGGTAGCACTGTATTTGCCTGTGACACAAAAGGGAATTGTATGTTTTTCTAAGAATGACACAATTCAAGTGGGTTGAAGCAAGTGTAATGTGACTGTACATTATAAATGTTATACCAAAGCAAACAAAATGGGTGGAACTTGTAGTTCAAATTATGACTCATTTCTTGAGTCCATGCATAAGACTATTGACCAAGTGCAATGTAATCCTGTACTTTTTAAACAATTATCTGTAATAGATAGGAAAATGTTTCATGCAGGGCAGCCATTTCGTAACAAAGTAACTACTAAGGTAGAAGATTGTTATTTTGTGTGTGGTAAAAAAGCATATAAATGGTTACCTATGAATTGGTCCGGCAGTTGTTTTTGGGGTACCTGGTCCCGGCCATACGACACACTGCAGTTTTGCCTCAGGGAAATATTCAGAATACCCGAGATGTGGCCAAGAAAGCTGTCAGAAAGCCTGAAAATCCAGTGGGACAGATCGAGGCAGGCTGGAAAGACCATCACACTGTGGTACCAAACTGATGCACATGGACTTGAGTGATGCTGTTATATCGTGGGCAGGCATATTACCTGCATATGGCACAGTGAAATTGATTTGGGAGCTGTGAAAACTGTCCAAACTTCCCGAAGTAATGAGTAATGCAACTTTTTCTGCTCTTGAACTGATAACTGATGAACTGAATGCTATGAGAACTGTAGTGCTCCAGAACCGAATGGCTCTTGACTTCACCCTAGCGGTGAGGGGTGGTACGTGCGCTTTAATCAAAGAAGAGTGCTGTGCGTATATACCAGATCATCAACACGAGATAAATGACCACCTTGAGGTGATACAGCAAGTGTCATCCATGACCAAGCCAGGCCCAAACCCTCTGACGGACGTCCTTCACAATTTGTTTGGGGGGTGGGGTTCCATCCTAATGAACATCTTGATTGCCATTTGTGTGGGATTGCTCCTGATAGGAGCTTGTATTTGTTGTGGTATCCCCTGCATGAAAAGGTTGATCAAAGAATTTATAGATATATCAGTTTCTGAGACTATGTATCAAAGTACTGAACTTGAAGAATTGTTAGAATGTGAAACACTTTCATAAGTTTAAACTGAATGACTTTCTTAACTGCAAATCCTGAATGGAAGAGGTTAGGAAAAGAAGCAAACTGTTTATTCTTTTGAAAATAGAATTAAAAAGTATTAACAAGGGGGAAATGTCAGAAAAAAATATGTATTAATGTGTGTATGCTTAATGCTAATTAGAAACTAAATAAGTTAACACGTTTTTCATTCTATTTTAAATGCACTGTTTTATAT
Source organism: Protopterus annectens (assembly GCF_019279795.1). NCBI lineage: Eukaryota > Metazoa > Chordata > Ceratodontiformes > Protopteridae > Protopterus > Protopterus annectens. The sequence goes on along the minus strand of NC_056739.1, from coordinate 20,148,443 downwards.
ATAGTTGAGTTTCATATGAGACTGAAAAGATGCTTTTGGAAACTGCAGTCTGCTTTCTGAAACTTGCAAGATGCCCTCTGACCTAGTAATTGCTAGCACAGCAATATTCATGTTTATGCCTTTTGGAAATGTACTGGAGAAGCAGGTGGTTATCTGCTAGGTCAGGAGAGAATGAATGAACAATGCTATATTCTGTAAATGTAATGGTTTTAAACAATCAGCTCTGTTTGAAGCATGAGAACATGTGCAGCTGCAGAAGTTTAGAGATAATATAGACAAAGGATTGTTAGAGCAATTAATTACCCACTTTGTGCTCAAATTAGCCATAGTACCTTGAATGGTAACATTGCATATATCTAACCGGTGGTAGCCAAGGCCACGTTGTTTTCCTTAGGAAGTTTCTCACAAAAAATTGATAAATCAGCAGAATATTATGAAAACAATTATTACTAAATGATGATGACAAAACTTGTGATTCACTACGTCAGCTTGGTAGGCAATGTCTTATTAGAAAGTTTATAAAAATGTAAGTATTTCCTGTTTCTAGTTGGACAAACTCTGTATTAGCACGTTTTTGTCTCCTTGCTGCAAGATTAAAGTGCCTTAACCTGAACCTACCGTGTTTTGATATTTTTCCTTTGACAATTCTCCACAAACACTCTTCTGTCCCCCACTTTTAGTATTTTGTCCATTTGCCACAGTTTTGTCAGAATCAACTCCTTCTGCTAGATTGCATCTTTACTATTAAAGGACTAGGTTGCTTTCTTAAAGGTAGGTTTGGAACATACACACAATGTGCCCTTTCAACTAACAACGCCTGCTCTGGAATACCAGTCCATTTCCTTATTTGTGTTTTCATAAAATGAATGCAGTCTGTTCCTTCCAGCTTCTCTGGTATAGCTGAAATCTCAGGTTTTCCCTACATGCTCTGTCCTCTTATTCTATTATTTTTTTAAACATCTCTTCCTGAGCAGTCTCATATTCAGCCAGCCTTTTCTTCATTTTGATCTCTGATTTTTGCAGCTTTATCATCT